>NC_083360.1:67910840-67938666 GCF_030254825.1 Meriones unguiculatus
GTTTTGGTTTGGGCTGCTTCGCCGCCGACTCCCGTGGGCGTCGGCAGGCCACGGGGTCTGAGAGGGCCCACCGCCGCGGACAGAAGGACGTGAAGGTGCACAAGGCTAGGGGAAAGATCAAAAAAGACCCACCCTCCACGAAAACCCCATAGACCCGGCGGCAGAGGAATTCCTCCAGAAGCTGAAGGGGACGGACGGGCCAGGACCATCACCGCGCGGGGCGCGGGGAGGGAGAGAGACGGCGGCGCGCGGACTCCCCTGCGGAGGGAGAAGCGCATCCCACCGGGCCCAGGGGCGGACAGGCGCGCTGCGGGGAAGCGCTGGCAGGCTGCCGCTGAGGCTGAGGCTGAGGCTGAGGCTGAGGCTGAGGCTGAGGACAGCCGTCTGGAACCCGCACTCTGCTGGAGTGCGGCTCAGGCCCCGGAAGACAGGGCCCACCCTGGAGCCCACCGGGAGCGCCGTCCACCCGCTTGAAGTCTGGCGTGGGGCGCGCGGGGCGCGCGGGGCAGCAGAGTTCCCGAGAGGGCCGAGATCTTCCCCCGCTCCCCCCTCCCCCCAGCCCCCAGCGGGTCCCTCTCCTTCCAGTGCTGCCAACTTCCTCCTTGTCCGCTGCGCCCGCGCCCGCCGGCCCGCCGGCCCGCCCGCCCGCCCCGTACACCCACCGAGATTCAAACACTCGCTCCCTTCGGAGGCTCCCAAATGTGTCTTCCAAAATGTGTCCTCGGCCGCGATCGATCTGCCGAATGCGCCCAGCGAGCAGCGAGCGGCGGCGAGCGGATTCCTCCCGGGGTGGAGCCAGCCTGCCTGCTCCCTGCTCGGTTCCGCTCGGCTCCGCTCTCCAGCGCCCTCTGCTGGCGGGACGCGTGTGCGCGCTCTTCTGGTTCTGGGGAGGGAGGGAGGGGCTTCCGGACGTGAACTTTTTTCCCCTTTATTTATTTATTTATTGGGTATTTAAGGTCTCCTTAATTTTCACGCGCGCGCACACACCAGAGTTGGGCCGGCCAGTGCCCTCAACCTCCTCAGTCACGTCGTTTTTGCACCGTCGTTTTTTGCACCGGCGTCGTGGTCGTCGTGGAAGTCCTCGTCGTCGTGGTCGTGGTTCGTGGACCTGGTGCTCGTCCGTCGGGTCGTGGTCGTGGTTCGTGGACCTGGTGCTCGTCCGTCGGTCGTGGTTCGTGCTCGTCCTCATCCTCGTCGTCGTCGTTGACGACGTGGAATTGAACTCACGACCCAGTGCTCGTCCTCGTCTTCGTCCTCTTGGCCGTGCCCGGCCTCATCTTCATCCTCGTCTTCGTCGCCGTGGGTCGTGGTCGAGGAATTGAATTGAACTCACGAACGACCTAGTGCTCGTCCTCCTCGTTGGAGGAGGCCAGGCCACCGTCAAATCGTGGTCGCTCGAATCGAACTCGGGAGCTCGGGAAGGGCGGTCGGTGACCTTAACCGCTGAGCCACAGGCGAGTCATCGCTCGCCGCCCTGAAAAAAAGTCAACTAGTGAAGTCAGACCGACCTCAGGGCCAACACGGCCCTTCTGTCCGCGCGCGACCCCTGCTGGCCGAGGACGGAATAACCACGCTCTGCCATGCCGCCGCCGCCGCCGCCGCAGACTCTGCTCCTGGTGGGAGGGGCGCTGCTGCTGGGCCGAAGCACAGCCTGCTCCCTCGACTGGGGAGCAGCATCCGGGAGCCTGAGCCTGCCTGAGCGCGGGGAAAGCCTGCGCTTCTTAGGACAGCTGAAGAGCGTGCCGGCTCACCGGTGCCTGCGGGACAGAACCCATTTCCGACGGCCCTGGGAGAAAGGAGCTGGCGCCCGGGAGGAGTGGCAGGAAGCCACCTGTTGCTACCCCGAGGTGCTCAGGCAGGTCCTCCAGCTCTTCGGCTCAGAGGCCAGCAGAGACGCCTGGCCACAGAAGGCTCTTGAGCAGCTACTCACTGATGTGCTCAGTGACCTGCGAGACACTCGACGGGGGCCGGCGCAGCGGCAGGGCCCGTCCTGTCCACCACCTCTTGCCATGGCCATCCGCACCTACTTCCTAGGATTCTCCCGCTACCTGAAGGCCAAGGGATACAGCCCTTGCTCTTGGGAGATCGTCAGGGCAGAAATGCAAGCGGCCCTTTCCGGCTTCCCGGGGCCGGCCGAAAGGAGCCCCGAGAAGAGAAGAGAAGAGAAGAGAAGAGAAGAGAAGAGAAGAGAAGAGAAGAGAAGAGAAGAGAAGAGAAGAGAAGAGAAGAGAAGAGAAGAGAAGAGAAGAGGCTCCCTGGAGGGATCTCCACTGAGATGACAGCGGACTCCCTGCCTGCCTTGACTCCCAGCCCAGGCGCAGATCCCGATACTGCACTAGACTTTAAGAAGAGCTTCAAATCGGAGGAGGAGGAGGAGGAGGAGGAGGAGGAGGAGGAGGAGGAGGGGGAAGGAGAAGAAGAAGAAGAAAAAGAAGAAAAAGCGGCATCACTTCGTCTCTCAATTTATTTTTAAAATATCTTCTCATACATCACCCACTATGAGGGTTTGAAAGAAAGCGAGTGTGGTTCAGTGAGGTTTCCGAATAAATTGATGATTCCAATTTGTCTGGACCGGTTTCAATTCCCGGTGGGATCTGGGTGTGTGCCACGGGTGCCGTAAAACGTGTCTTTCTGTGGGCACGAGCTTTCTGCGTGTCGTGTACTGAGTCCGTGACTGCTCAGGTCGCTGGGTTCCAGCTTCCTCCTGTAAGCCGGCAGCTCTAGACCCTCTCGGTCTGGAAGCAGAAGGCCGGCAGGCAGACTCGTCTCGGCTCACCGAGAGGGTCCTGGGAAGGGATTGCCGAGCCGCCGGAAGGACGAACGAACGGGGCCACGGATCTCCTCACTGCCAGTCTTGAGGAGGTCAGGCCCCGGTCTTCCGGGTCTCCGCGTCCCCGCCGTTGAGAGAACACATGGCCCTCTCTGGCATCACGGGAGGAAGAATCCAGTGACTCACCTGGGCTGGGTCCTCCGGGACCCGACTGTGCTGAGAAGAACACAGGAGACGCAAACGGACGGACGGACGGACGGACTCGGGCGTCCAGACCGCCCTCCTCAGCTCTCCCAGGACAGGGCCTGGCTCTTAGCCTCCCTCCCGCAGCACTCCACCGGGGGACCCCCGAGGCAGGAAGCGTCCACCGTCCCCTTCTGCTCGTTCTCTTTGGGGGTCCTGCTCCTCTCCAGGGAGCGAAGCCCACGGATCTGCCTCTTCCCATCCCGTGTGGACCGTGCCGCAGCACGCGTGGCCCGAGCCAACTCAGTCTGAGGCCCAACTGGAGGATGGAGGCTCACGGAGGTGGGCGCGTGTTCAAGTTCAGCGCCTCTCCGAGAGAGACCTTCAGAGGGGCAGAGCCACGCCAGACATACATACGGAGAGGCCATCGTGGAGGAGTGGAGGAGAGGGTGGGGCTGGGGGGAGGCAGGAGCGCCCATCGCCATGCTGACCCCGCGGCCTCCTCAGGAGTTGAGCGAGGCGGGACCAAGGATGAAATCCGGGGTTCTCTCTGCAGTCACCCGGAGCCCAGAGGCCCAAGGAGCCTTGCTGGCCTCCTTCTCCCCGCCCTTCTTCCGGGAGCCGGCGGTGGGATACTCAGCGAGGGCCGGGCACATCCCGAGGGTTTGTGCCCCAGCCCGTGAGGCCTCCTGTGGCCACCGCCTTTTGGGTTCTCCTGGGGATGCTCACCGGGCCGCAGCCAGAGGTCGAGGCCCTCTTCCAGTCTCCAGTTCCCTGTCCCGCTGCCTTCCCCTATTTGCTGCCCAGACGCCCCAGAGCGATCCCTTCCCCACCAGAGAGCATCTCGGCCGGGCCAGGACAGCGAGCTGCAGTCCTTTGGGAAACAACAACCCCCCTCCCCCCAGGGAGTCTGCTCAAAGCGCTCGCTAGCTCTCCTAGGAGCCCTCGGTGAGCCAGGCTGCAGAGCAAAGCCTTGCCCTTGCCCACAGGGGGCGACTCAGGCCGTCCTGGGAGCACGGAGCATTGACCGAGGCAGGCGGGCCCACGTTGGTCTCCCCGGGAGGCCGTGTTCCACAGCAGACAGGCGGGCAGGCACACAGCTCTCTCCTCGGGGAACCTGACAGGGACACGGCTGCGGACGGCGTGGCTAGGCAGAGCCAAAGGCTTGGGCCGGCTCCCGCCAGGCCAGGCCCTCCCTCGCTCTCCTCCTGGCTCTGCCGCTGGGGAGAGAGAGTCCAGGCCCGCCCGCTGTGGCCGGTCACTGGGACTGGAAACCTGGTGCTCAGGGAGGCCCCGAGGCTGCTGTGAGGACCGGGGGGCGGGCGGGGGGGGGGCGACAGACCCTCCTCCGTCGGATGGCTGAAAGGCAGGAACGCCTACGGGTTCCTGCGGAGGAGCCCGATGGCCCTTAGGTGCGGAACAACGGGGCCATCCATCCCTGTCCTCTGAGAGGGGACCCGTTGGATCTCAAGCCTGGTCTTCATCAGTGACTCCTGCTCGGCAGGGACGGGGTGGGGGTGGGGGTGGGGGTGGGGGTGGGGGGAGGGCACTTTACGGCCCCAACCCCTACCCGCCCCCCAACCTGTCCTGCTCTGGCTTCTTTTACTATCTCTGTGCCCCGTCAGCCTGGGGGATGCAGCAGGTCGACCCCATCCCGGGACACGCGTCTCCCACGTCCTCTGGGCTCAAGGGTTGGTGAAGGGACGGGAGACCTTGGGGGAAGGACAGACGCCGGCCGCCCACCCCCACCCGGAGCGAAAAGAAGGGAGAAGGAGCCCCTGGGAGCCCCTGAGGAGCTGCTGGGGAAACTCCGGTGCCCGAGCTGTGTTTTGGTTTGGGCTGCTTCGCCGCCGACTCCCGTGGGCGTCGGCAGGCCACGGGGTCTGAGAGGGCCCACCGCCGCGGACAGAAGGACGTGAAGGTGCACAAGGCTAGGGGAAAGATCAAAAAAGACCCACCCTCCACGAAAACCCCATAGACCCGGCGGCAGAGGAATTCCTCCAGAAGCTGAAGGGGACGGACGGGCCAGGACCATCACCGCGCGGGGCGCGGGGAGGGAGAGAGACGGCGGCGCGCGGACTCCCCTGCGGAGGGAGAAGCGCATCCCACCGGGCCCAGGGGCGGACAGGCGCGCTGCGGGGAAGCGCTGGCAGGCTGCCGCTGAGGCTGAGGCTGAGGCTGAGGCTGAGGCTGAGGACAGCCGTCTGGAACCCGCACTCTGCTGGAGTGCGGCTCAGGCCCCGGAAGACAGGGCCCACCCTGGAGCCCACCGGGAGCGCCGTCCACCCGCTTGAAGTCTGGCCTGGGGCGCGCGGGGCGCGCGGGGCAGCAGAGTTCCCGAGAGGGCCGAGATCTTCCCCCGCTCTCCCCTCCCCCCAGCGGGTCCCCTCTCCTTCCAGTGCTGCCAACTTCCTCCTTGTCCGCTGCGCCCGCGCCCGCCGGCCCGCCCGCCCGCCCGCCCGCCCCGTACACCCACCGAGATTCAAACACTCGCTCCCTTCGGAGGCTCCCAAATGTGTCTTCCAAAATGTGTCCTCCGGCCGCGATCGATCTGCCGAATGCGCCCAGCGAGCAGCGAGCGGCGGCGAGCGGATTCCTCCCGGGGTGGAGCCAGCCTGCCTGCTCCCTGCTCGGTTCCGCTCGGCTCCGCTCTCCAGCGCCCTCTGCTGGCGGGACGCGTGTGCGCGCTCTTCTGGTTCTGGGGAGGGAGGGAGGGGCTTCCGGACGTGAACTTTTTTCCCCTTTATTTATTTATTTATTGGGTATTTAAGGTCTCCTTAATTTTCACGCGCGCGCACACACCAGAGTTGGGCCGGCCAGTGCCCTCAACCTCCTCAGTCACGTCGTTTTTGCACCGTCGTTTTTTGCACCGGCGTCGTGGTCGTCGTGGAAGTCCTCGTCGTCGTGGTCGTGGTTCGTGGACCTGGTGCTCGTCCGTCGGGTCGTGGTCGTGGTTCGTGGACCTGGTGCTCGTCCGTCGGTCGTGGTTCGTGCTCGTCCTCATCCTCGTCGTCGTCGTTGACGACGTGGAATTGAACTCACGACCCAGTGCTCGTCCTCGTCTTCGTCCTCTTGGCCGTGCCCGGCCTCATCTTCATCCTCGTCTTCGTCGCCGTGGGTCGTGGTCGAGGAATTGAATTGAACTCACGAACGACCTAGTGCTCGTCCTCCTCGTTGGAGGAGGCCAGGCCACCGTCAAATCGTGGTCGCTCGGAATCGAACTCGGGAGCTCGGGAAGGGCGGTCGGTGACCTTAACCGCTGAGCCACAGGCGAGTCATCGCTCGCCGCCCTGAAAAAAAGTCAACTAGTGAAGTCAGACCGACCTCAGGGCCAACACGGCCCTTCTGTCCGCGCGCGACCCCTGCTGGCCGAGGACGGAATAACCACGCTCTGCCATGCCGCCGCCGCCGCCGCCGCAGACTCTGCTCCTGGTGGGAGGGGCGCTGCTGCTGGGCCGAAGCACAGCCTGCTCCCTCGACTGGGGAGCAGCATCCGGGAGCCTGAGCCTGCCTGAGCGCGGGGAAAGCCTGCGCTTCTTAGGACAGCTGAAGAGCGTGCCGGCTCACCGGTGCCTGCGGGACAGAACCCATTTCCGACGGCCCTGGGAGAAAGGAGCTGGCGCCCGGGAGGAGTGGCAGGAAGCCACCTGTTGCTACCCCGAGGTGCTCAGGCAGGTCCTCCAGCTCTTCGGCTCAGAGGCCAGCAGAGACGCCTGGCCACAGAAGGCTCTTGAGCAGCTACTCACTAATGTGCTCAGTGACCTGCGAGACACTCGACGGGGGCCGGCGCAGCGGCAGGGCCCGTCCTGTCCACCACCTCTTGCCATGGCCATCCGCACCTACTTCCTAGGATTCTCCCGCTACCTGAAGGCCAAGGGATACAGCCCTTGCTCTTGGGAGATCGTCAGGGCAGAAATGCAAGCGGCCCTTTCCGGCTTCCCGGGGCCGGCCGAAAGGAGCCCCGAGAAGAGAAGAGAAGAGAAGAGAAGAGAAGAGAAGAGAAGAGAAGAGAAGAGAAGAGAAGAGAAGAGAAGAGAAGAGAAGAGGCTCCCTGGAGGGATCTCCACTGAGATGACAGCGGACTCCCTGCCTGCCTTGACTCCCAGCCCAGGCGCAGATCCCGATACTGCACTAGACTTTAAGAAGAGCTTCAAATCGGAGGAGGAGGAGGAGGAGGAGGAGGAGGAGGAGGAGGGGGAAGGAGAAGAAGAAGAAGAAAAAGAAGAAAAAGCGGCATCACTTCGTCTCTCAATTTATTTTTTAAAATATCTTCTCATACATCACCCACTATGAGGGTTTGAAAGAAAGCGAGTGTGGTTCAGTGAGGTTTCCGAATAAATTGATGATTCCAATTTGTCTGGACCGGTTTCAATTCCCGGTGGGATCTGGGTGTGTGCCACGGGTGCCGTAAAACGTGTCTTTCTGCGGGCACGAGCTTTCTGCGTGTCGTGTACTGAGTCCGTGACTGCTCAGGTCGCTGGGTTCCAGCTTCCTCCTGTAAGCCGGCAGCTCTAGACCCTCTCGGTCTGGAAGCAGAAGGCCGGCAGGCAGACTCGTCTCGGCTCACCGAGAGGGTCCTGGGAAGGGATTGCCGAGCCGCCGGAAGGACGAACGAACGGGGCCACGGATCTCCTCACTGCCAGTCTTGAGGAGGTCAGGCCCCGGTCTTCCGGGTCTCCGCGTCCCCGCCGTTGAGAGAACACATGGCCCTCTCTGGCATCACGGGAGGAAGAATCCAGTGACTCACCTGGGCTGGGTCCTCCGGGACCCGACTGTGCTGAGAAGAACACAGGAGACGCAAACGGACGGACGGACGGATGGACGGACTCGGGCGTCCAGACCGCCCTCCTCAGCTCTCCCAGGACAGGGCCTGGCTCTTAGCCTCCCTCCCGCAGCACTCCACCGGGGGACCCCCGAGGCAGGAAGCGTCCACCGTCCCCTTCTGCTCGTTCTCTTTGGGGGTCCTGCTCCTCTCCAGGGAGCGAAGCCCACGGATCTGCCTCTTCCCATCCCGTGTGGACCGTGCCGCAGCACGCGTGGCCCGAGCCAACTCAGTCTGAGGCCCAACTGGAGGATGGAGGCTCACGGAGGTGGGCGCGTGTTCAAGTTCAGCGCCTCTCCGAGAGAGACCTTCAGAGGGGCAGAGCCACGCCAGACATACATACGGAGAGGCCATCGTGGAGGAGTGGAGGAGAGGGTGGGGCTGGGGGGAGGCAGGAGCGCCCATCGCCATGCTGACCCCGCGGCCTCCTCAGGGAGTTGAGCGAGGCGGGACCAAGGATGAAATCCGGGGTTCTCTCTGCAGTCACCCGGAGCCCAGAGGCCCAAGGAGCCTTGCTGGCCTCCTTCTCCCCGCCCTTCTTCCGGGAGCCGGCGGTGGGATACTCAGCGAGGGCCGGGCACATCCCGAGGGTTTGTGCCCCAGCCCGTGAGGCCTCCTGTGGCCACCGCCTTTTGGGTTCTCCTGGGGATGCTCACCGGGCCGCAGCCAGAGGTCGAGGCCCTCTTCCAGTCTCCAGTTCCCTGTCCCGCTGCCTTCCCCTATTTGCTGCCCAGACGCCCCAGAGCGATCCCTTCCCCACCAGAGAGCATCTCGGCCGGGCCAGGACAGCGAGCTGCAGTCCTTTGGGAAACAACAACCCCCCTCCCCCCAGGGAGTCTGCTCAAAGCGCTCGCTAGCTCTCCTAGGAGCCCTCGGTGAGCCAGGCTGCAGAGCAAAGCCTTGCCCTTGCCCACAGGGGGCGACTCAGGCCGTCCTGGGAGCACGGAGCATTGACCGAGGCAGGCGGGCCCACGTTGGTCTCCCCGGGAGGCCGTGTTCCACAGCAGACAGGCGGGCAGGCACACAGCTCTCTCCTCGGGGAACCTGACAGGGACACGGCTGCGGACGGCGTGGCTAGGCAGAGCCAAAGGCTTGGGCCGGCTCCCGCCAGGCCAGGCCCTCCCTCGCTCTCCTCCTGGCTCTGCCGCTGGGAGAGAGAGTCCAGGCCCGCCCGCTGTGGCCGGTCACTGGGACTGGAAACCTGGTGCTCAGGGAGGCCCCGAGGCTGCTGTGAGGACCGGGGGGCGGGCGGGGGGGGGGGCGACAGACCCTCCTCCGTCGGATGGCTGAAAGGCAGGAACGCCTACGGGTTCCTGCGGAGGAGCCCGATGGCCCTTAGGTGCGGAACAACGGGGCCATCCATCCCTGTCCTCTGAGAGGGGACCCGTTGGATCTCAAGCCTGGTCTTCATCAGTGACTCCTGCTCGGCAGGGACGGGGTGGGGGTGGGGGTGGGGGTGGGGGTGGGGGGAGGGCACTTTACGGCCCCAACCCCTACCCGCCCCCCAACCTGTCCTGCTCTGGCTTCTTTTACTATCTCTGTGCCCCGTCAGCCTGGGGGATGCAGCAGGTCGACCCCATCCCGGGACACGCGTCTCCCACGTCCTCTGGGCTCAAGGGTTGGTGAAGGGACGGGAGACCTTGGGGGAAGGACAGACGCCGGCCGCCCACCCCCACCCGGAGCGAAAAGAAGGGAGAAGGAGCCCCTGGGAGCCCCTGAGGAGCTGCTGGGGAAACTCCGGTGCCCGAGCTGTGTTTTGGTTTGGGCTGCTTCGCCGCCGACTCCCGTGGGCGTCGGCAGGCCACGGGGTCTGAGAGGGCCCACCGCCGCGGACAGAAGGACGTGAAGGTGCACAAGGCTAGGGGAAAGATCAAAAAAGACCCACCCTCCACGAAAACCCCATAGACCCGGCGGCAGAGGAATTCCTCCAGAAGCTGAAGGGGACGGACGGGCCAGGACCATCACCGCGCGGGGCGCGGGGAGGGAGAGAGACGGCGGCGCGCGGACTCCCCTGCGGAGGGAGAAGCGCATCCCACCGGGCCCAGGGGCGGACAGGCGCGCTGCGGGGAAGCGCTGGCAGGCTGCCGCTGAGGCTGAGGCTGAGGCTGAGGCTGAGGCTGAGGACAGCCGTCTGGAACCCGCACTCTGCTGGAGTGCGGCTCAGGCCCCGGAAGACAGGGCCCACCCTGGAGCCCACCGGGAGCGCCGTCCACCCGCTTGAAGTCTGGCCTGGGGCGCGCGGGGCGCGCGGGGCAGCAGAGTTCCCGAGAGGGCCGAGATCTTCCCCCGCTCTCCCCTCCCCCCAGCGGGTCCCCTCTCCTTCCAGTGCTGCCAACTTCCTCCTTGTCCGCTGCGCCCGCGCCCGCCGGCCCGCCCGCCCGCCCGCCCGCCCCGTACACCCACCGAGATTCAAACACTCGCTCCCTTCGGAGGCTCCCAAATGTGTCTTCCAAAATGTGTCCTCCGGCCGCGATCGATCTGCCGAATGCGCCCAGCGAGCAGCGAGCGGCGGCGAGCGGATTCCTCCCGGGGTGGATATGGAACTTGCTCGTGGGAGATCGTCAGGGCAGAAATGCAAGCGGCCCTTTCCGGGTTCGCGGGGCCGGCCGAAAGGAGCCCCGAGAAGAGAAGAGAAGAGAAGAGAAGAGAAGAGAAGAGAAGAGAAGAGAAGAGAAGAGAAGAGAAGAGAAGAGAAGAGAAGAGAAGAGAAGAGAAGAGAAGAGAAGAGAAGAGAAGAGAAGAGAAGAGAAGAGAAGAGAAGAGAAGAGAAGAGGCTCCCTGGAGGGATCTCCACTGAGATGACAGCGGACTATCTGCCTGCCTCGACTCCCAGCCCAGGCGCAGATCCCGATACTGCACTAGACGATAAGAGCTTCAAATCGGAGGAGGAGGAGGAGGAGGAGGAGGAGGAGGAGGAGCAGGAGGAGAAAAAGAAGCATCAATTCGTCTCTTAATTTATTTTTTTCAAGTATTTTCTCATACATCATCCACTATGAGGGTTTCAAAGACTGTGTGTGTGTGTGTGTGTGTGTGTGTGTGTGTGTGTGTGTACCGGTGGTTCGGTTCTGTTTCCGAATAAACTGATGATTCCAATTTGTCTCTACGGGTTTCAATTCCTTGGTGGGATCTGGGTGTGTGCCACGGGTGCTGTAAAACGTGACTTTCTGTGGGCACGAGCTTTCCGAGTGTCGTGTACTGAAGCCGTGACTGCTCGGGTCGCCGGGTTCCAGCTTCCTTCTGTAAGCCGGCAGCTCTAGAGTCTCGGTCTGGAAGCAGAAGGCAGGCCGGCAGACTCGTCTTGGCTCGCTGAGAGGGTCCTGGGAAGGGATTGCCGAGCCCCGGGAAGGACGAACGGTGCCACGGCCCTCCTGCCAGTCTTGAGGAGGCGAGGCCCGTGTCTCCCGGGTCTCCGCATCCCCGCAGTTGAGAGGACACACGGCCCTCCCTGGCATCACGGGAGGAAGAATCCAGTGACTCACCTGGGCTGGGTCCTCTGGGACCCGACTGTGCTGACAAGACCACAGGAGAGGAAAACGGACACGGACGGACGGACTCTGGTGTCCAGCCCGCCCTCCTCAGCTCTCCCAGGACAGGGCCTGGCTCTTAGCCTCCCTCCCACAGCACTCCACCGGGGGACCCCCGAGGCAGGAAGCGTCCACCGTCCCCTTCTGCTCATTCTCTTTGGGGCCCTGCTCCTCTCCGGGGAGTGGAGCCCACGGATCTGCCTTTTCCCATTCCGAGTGGACCGTTCCACAGCACGCGTGGCCCGAGAAAACTCGGTCTGAGGCCAACTGGAGGATGGAGGATGGAGGCTCACGGAGGTGGGCGCGTGTTCAAGTTCAGCGCCTCTCCGAGACTTTCAGAGGGGCAGAGCCACGCCAGACATCCGGAGAGGCCATCGTGGAAGAGTGGGGGGCGGAGAGGGAGGCAGAGCGCCCATCGTCATGCTGACCCCGCGGCCTCCTCAGGGAGTTGAGCGAGGCGGGATCAAGGATGTCCTCCCGGGCTCTGCAGTCACGGGGAGCCCAGAGGCCCAGGGAGCCATGCTCGCCTCCTTCTCCCCGCCCTTCTTCCCGGAGCCGGCGGTGGGATATTTAGGGAGGGCCGGGCACATCCCGAGGGTTTCTGCCACGGCCCGTGAGGCCAACTGTGGCCGCTGCTTTCTGGGTTCTCCTGCGGATGCTGACAGGGCCGCGCCAGAGGCCAAGGCCATCTTCCAGCCTCCAGTTCCCTGTCCCGCTGCCTTCCCCTATTTGCTGCCTAGAGCGATCCCTTCCCCACCAGAGAGCAGCACGGCCGGGTTAGGACAGCGGGCTGCAGTCCTTCGTGAAACAGACCCCCTCAGAGAGTCTGCTCAAAGAGCTCGCTAGCTCTCCTAGGAGCCCCCGGTGAGCCAGTCTGCAGAATAAGGCCTTCCCCTTGCCCTCAGGGGGCGACTCAGGCCGTCCTGGGAGCACGGAGCATCGCCGGAGGCAGGCGGGCCCACGTCGGTCTGCCCGGGAGGGACGCCGTGTTCCACAGCAGACAGGCAGGCAGGCACACAGCTCTCTCCTCGGGGAACCTCACAGCGACACCACGGCTGCGGACGGCGCGGCTAGGCTGAGCCAACAGCTTGGGCCGGCTCCCGCCAGGCCAGGCCATCACTCTCCTCCTGGCTCTGCGGCTGGGAGAGTCCAGGCCTGCCCGCAGTGGCCGGTCCCTGGGACTGGAAACCTGCGGCGCAGGGAGGCCCCGAGGCTGCTGAGACCACCGGGGAGACAGACCCTCCTCCAGACCCTCTTCCGTCCGATGGCTGAAAGGGAGGAACGCCTAGGGGTTCCGGCAGAGGAACCCGAAGGCCCTTAGGTGCGGAACACCAGGGCCATCCCCGTCCTCTGAGAGGGGACCCGTTGGATCTCCAGCCTGGTCCTCATCAGTGACTCCTGCTCGGCCGGGACGTGGGGGTTTGGGGGGGGGTGGAAGGGCACTTTACGGCCCCAACCCCTCCCCGCCCCCCAACCTATCCTGCTCTGGTTTCTTTTACCATGTCTGTGCCCCGTCAGCCTGGGGGATGCAGCAGGTCGACCCCATCCCGGGACACGCGTCTCCCACGTCCTCTGGATTCAAGGGTTGGTGGAGGGAGGGGAGACCATGGGGGACGGACAGACGCCGGCCGCCCGCCCTGAGCGAAAAGAAGGGAAAAGGAGGCCCTGGAGGAGCTGCTGGGGAAACTCCCGTCCCCGCGCTGAGTGTTGGTTTGGGCTGCTTCACCGCCGACTCCCGTGGGCGTCGGCAGGCCACAGGGTCTGAGAGGGCCCACCGCGGACGAGAGGAGCCGGAAGGTGAACACTTTGAGACCGGGGCCCTGCGCGGAAGCGCTGGGAGGCTGAGGCTGAGGACAGCTGTCTGGAACCCGCACTCTGCTGGAGTGCGGCTCAGGCCCCGGAAGACAGGGCCCCGCCCACCAGGCGAGCCACCCTCCCCCGCCCCCCCCCCCGCTTGAGGCTGAGGCGGGGCCAGCGGGGCAGCACTGTTCCCCCGAGGGCCAAGACCCCCGCGTGTCCCCTCCCTGGGACCCTCTTCGTCTCTGGGCCCAGCTCGGTGCTGCCTTCCCCGGGCCATCTTCCTCCTTGGCCGCGGCCGACCCCCATTCCCCACCCCCCACCCCCGATGGGGAGCCGGAAAGCCACCGCGCCCCAAACACACGGAGATTCGAACCGAAAGGAAACACAACTAGAGGGACGCTCCGGCTCTCTGGCCTTCGGAGTCTTTCCAGATCCCCCAAAATGTGTCCTCCGGCCACCAGATTCCGTCTGGACCAAGGTTCCAGGCCGCCATCGGCCGAATCCGCCCAGCGCTGCGGCGACCAGGCCCGCGGTCCCGCGGTCGCGCAGTCTGCGGGGTGGCGCGCGGACTGGGAGATCCTGCGCGCGCCCCACCACCGGGCCTGCCTGCTCTGGCGGCCGGCCGGCGCCCTCTGCTGCTGCTGCTGCTGAAGGGCTCGCTGGCTGGCTCGCTGGCTCGAGGACTCACTCGGATTCTCTTCTCGGGAGCCCAGAGTGAACTATTAAAGCTAAGCTGCCGCCGCCGCCGCCGGGCACGATGCCCGGACAGCCCTTCTGTACGCGCGCGACCCCTGCTGGCCGAGGACGGAATAACCACGCTCTGCGATGCTGCCGCTGCCGCCGCAGACTCTGCTCCTGGTGGGAGGGGCGCTGCTGCTGGGCCGAAGCACCGCCTGCTCCCTCGACTGGGGAGCGTCCGGGAGCCTGAGCCTGCCTGAGCGCGGGGAAAGCCTGCGCTTCTTAGGACAGCTGAAGAGCGTGCCGGCTCACCGGTGCCTGCGGGACAGAACCCATTTCCGATGTCCCTGGAAGAAAGGAGCTGGCGCCCGGGAGGAGTGGCAGGAAGCCACCTGTTGCTACCCCGAGGTGCTCAGGCAGGTCCTCCACCTCTTCGGCTCAGAGGACAGCAGAGACGCCTGGCCAGAGAAGGCTCTTGAGCAGCTACTCACTAATGTGCTCAGTGACCTGCAAGACACTCAACGGGCGCCGGCGCAGCAGCAGGGCCCGTCCTGTCCGCCACCTCTTGCCATGGCCATCCGCGAGTACTTCCGAAGAATCTCCCACTACCTGAAGGACAAGGGATACGGAACTTGCTCGTGGGAGATCGTCAGGGCAGAAATGCAAGCGGCCCTTTCCGGGTTCGCGGGGCCGGCCGAAAGGAGCCCCGAGAAGAGAAGAGAAGAGAAGAGAAGAGAAGAGAAGAGAAGAGAAGAGAAGAGAAGAGAAGAGAAGAGAAGAGAAGAGAAGAGAAGAGAAGAGAAGAGAAGAGAAGAGAAGAGGCTCCCTGGAGGGATCTCCACTGAGATGACAGCGGACTCCCTGCCTGCCTCGACTCCCAGCCCAGGCGCAGATCCCGATACTGCACTAGACGATAAGAAGAGCTTCAAATCGGAGGAGGAGGAGGAGGAGGAGGAGGAGGAGGAGGAGGAGGAGGACAGGAGGAGAAAAAGAAGCATCAATTCGTCTCTTAATTTATTTTTTTCAAGTGTTTTCTCATACATCATCCACTATGAGGGTTTCAAAGACTGTGTGTGTGTGTGTGTGCGCGTGTAGCGGTGGTTCGGTTCTGTTTCCGAATAAACTGATGATTCCAATTTGTCTCTACGGGTTTCAATTCCTTGGTGGGATCTGGGTGTGTGCCACGGGTGCTGTAAAACGTGACTTTCTGTGGGCACGAGCTTTCCGAGTGTCGTGTACTGAAGCCGTGACTGCTCGGGTCGCCGGGTTCCAGCTTCCTTCTGTAAGCCGGCAGCTCTAGAGTCTCGGTCTGGAAGCAGAAGGCAGGCCGGCAGACTCGTCTTGGCTCGCTGAGAGGGTCCTGGGAAGGGATTGCCGAGCCCCGGGAAGGACGAACGGTGCCACGGCCCTCCTGCCAGTCTTGAGGAGGCGAGGCCCGTGTCTCCCGGGTCTCCGCATCCCCGCAGTTGAGAGGACACACGGCCCTCCCTGGCATCACGGGAGGAAGAATCCAGTGACTCACCTGGGCTGGGTCCTCTGGGACCCGACTGTGCTGAGAAGACCACAGGAGAGGAAAACGGACACGGACGGACGGACTCTGGTGTCCAGCCCGCCCTCCTCAGCTCTCCCAGGACAGGGCCTGGCTCTTAGCCTCCCTCCCACAGCACTCCACCGGGGGACCCCCGAGGCAGGAAGCGTCCACAGTCCCCTTCTGCTCATTCTCTTTGGGGCCCTGCTCCTCTCCGGGGAGTGGAGCCCACGGATCTGCCTTTTCCCATTCCGAGTGGACCGTTCCACAGCACGCGTGGCCCGAGAAAACTCGGTCTGAGGCCAACTGGAGGATGGAGGATGGAGGCTCACGGAGGTGGGCGCGTGTTCAAGTTCAGCGCCTCTCCGAGACTTTCAGAGGGGCAGAGCCACGCCAGACATCCGGAGAGGCCATCGTGGAAGAGTGGGGGGCGGAGAGGGAGGCAGAGCGCCCATCGTCATGCTGACCCCGCGGCCTCCTCAGGGAGTTGAGCGAGGCGGGATCAAGGATGTCCTCCCGGGCTCTGCAGTCACGGGGAGCCCAGAGGCCCAGGGAGCCATGCTCGCCTCCTTCTCCCCGCCCTTCTTCCCGGAGCCGGCGGTGGGATATTTAGGGAGGGCCGGGCACATCCCGAGGGTTTCTGCCACGGCCCGTGAGGCCAACTGTGGCCGCTGCTTTCTGGGTTCTCCTGCGGATGCTGACAGGGCCGCGCCAGAGGCCAAGGCCATCTTCCAGCCTCCAGTTCCCTGTCCCGCTGCCTTCCCCTATTTGCTGCCTAGAGCGATCCCTTCCCCACCAGAGAGCAGCACGGCCGGGTTAGGACAGCGGGCTGCAGTCCTTCGTGAAACAGACCCCCTCAGAGAGTCTGCTCAAAGAGCTCGCTAGCTCTCCTAGGAGCCCCCGGTGAGCCAGTCTGCAGAATAAGGCCTTCCCCTTGCCCTCAGGGGGCGACTCAGGCCGTCCTGGGAGCACGGAGCATCGCCGGAGGCAGGCGGGCCCACGTCGGTCTGCCCGGGAGGGACGCCGTGTTCCACAGCAGACAGGCAGGCAGGCACACAGCTCTCTCCTCGGGGAACCTCACAGCGACACCACGGCTGCGGATGGCGCGGCTAGGCTGAGCCAACAGCTTGGGCCGGCTCCCGCCAGGCCAGGCCATCACTCTCCTCCTGGCTCTGCGGCTGGGAGAGTCCAGGCCTGCCCGCAGTGGCCGGTCCCTGGGACTGGAAACCTGCGGCGCAGGGAGGCCCCGAGGCTGCTGAGACCACCGGGGAGACAGACCCTCCTCCAGACCCTCTTCCGTCCGATGGCTGAAAGGGAGGAACGCCTAGGGGTTCCGGCAGAGGAACCCGAAGGCCCTTAGGTGCGGAACACCAGGGCCATCCCCGTCCTCTGAGAGGGGACCCGTTGGATCTCCAGCCTGGTCCTCATCAGTGACTCCTGCTCGGCCGGGACGTGGGGGTTTGGGGGGGGGTGGAAGGGCACTTTACGGCCCCAACCCCTCCCCGCCCCCCAACCTATCCTGCTCTGGTTTCTTTTACCATGTCTGTGCCCCGTCAGCCTGGGGGATGCAGCAGGTCGACCCCATCCCGGGACACGCGTCTCCCACGTCCTCTGGATTCAAGGGTTGGTGGAGGGAGGGGAGACCATGGGGGACGGACAGACGCCGGCCGCCCGCCCTGAGCGAAAAGAAGGGAAAAGGAGGCCCTGGAGGAGCTGCTGGGGAAACTCCCGTCCCCGCGCTGAGTGTTGGTTTGGGCTGCTTCACCGCCGACTCCCGTGGGCGTCGGCAGGCCACAGGGTCTGAGAGGGCCCACCGCGGACGAGAGGAGCCGGAAGGTGAACACTTTGAGACCGGGGCCCTGCGCGGAAGCGCTGGGAGGCTGAGGCTGAGGACAGCTGTCTGGAACCCGCACTCTGCTGGAGTGCGGCTCAGGCCCCGGAAGACAGGGCCCCGCCCACCAGGCGAGCCACCCTCCCCCGCCCCCCCCCCCGCTTGAGGCTGAGGCGGGGCCAGCGGGGCAGCACTGTTCCCCCGAGGGCCAAGACCCCCGCGTGTCCCCTCCCTGGGACCCTCTTCGTCTCTGGGCCCAGCTCGGTGCTGCCTTCCCCGGGCCATCTTCCTCCTTGGCCGCGGCCGACCCCCATTCCCCACCCCCCACCCCCGATGGGGAGCCGGAAAGCCACCGCGCCCCAAACACACGGAGATTCGAACCGAAAGGAAACACAACTAGAGGGACGCTCCGGCTCTCTGGCCTTCGGAGTCTTTCCAGATCCCCCAAAATGTGTCCTCCGGCCACCAGATTCCGTCTGGACCAAGGTTCCAGGCCGCCATCGGCCGAATCCGCCCAGCGCTGCGGCGACCAGGCCCGCGGTCCCGCGGTCGCGCAGTCTGCGGGGTGGCGCGCGGACTGGGAGATCCTGCGCGCGCCCCACCACCGGGCCTGCCTGCTCTGGCGGCCGGCCGGCGCCCTCTGCTGCTGCTGCTGCTGAAGGGCTCGCTGGCTGGCTCGCTGGCTCGAGGACTCACTCGGATTCTCTTCTCGGGAGCCCAGAGTGAACTATTAAAGCTAAGCTGCCGCCGCCGCCGCCGGGCACGATGCCCGGACAGCCCTTCTGTACGCGCGCGACCCCTGCTGGCCGAGGACGGAATAACCACGCTCTGCGATGCTGCCGCTGCCGCCGCAGACTCTGCTCCTGGTGGGAGGGGCGCTGCTGCTGGGCCGAAGCACCGCCTGCTCCCTCGACTGGGGAGCGTCCGGGAGCCTGAGCCTGCCTGAGCGCGGGGAAAGCCTGCGCTTCTTAGGACAGCTGAAGAGCGTGCCGGCTCACCGGTGCCTGCGGGACAGAACCCATTTCCGATGTCCCTGGAAGAAAGGAGCTGGCGCCCGGGAGGAGTGGCAGGAAGCCACCTGTTGCTACCCCGAGGTGCTCAGGCAGGTCCTCCACCTCTTCGGCTCAGAGGACAGCAGAGACGCCTGGCCAGAGAAGGCTCTTGAGCAGCTACTCACTAATGTGCTCAGTGACCTGCAAGACACTCAACGGGCGCCGGCGCAGCAGCAGGGCCCGTCCTGTCCGCCACCTCTTGCCATGGCCATCCGCGAGTACTTCCGAAGAATCTCCCACTACCTGAAGGACAAGGGATACGGAACTTGCTCGTGGGAGATCGTCAGGGCAGAAATGCAAGCGGCCCTTTCCGGGTTCGCGGGGCCGGCCGAAAGGAGCCCCGAGAAGAGAAGAGAAGAGAAGAGAAGAGAAGAGAAGAGAAGAGAAGAGAAGAGAAGAGAAGAGAAGAGAAGAGAAGAGAAGAGAAGAGAAGAGAAGAGAAGAGAAGAGAAGAGAAGAGAAGAGAAGAGAAGAGAAGAGGCTCCCTGGAGGGATCTCCACTGAGATGACAGCGGACTCCCTGCCTGCCTCGACTCCCAGCCCAGGCGCAGATCCCGATACTGCACTAGACGATAAGAAGAGCTTCAAATCGGAGGAGGAGGAGGAGGAGGAGGAGGAGGAGGAGGAGGAGGAGCAGGAGGAGAAAAAGAAGCATCAATTCGTCTCTTAATTTATTTTTTTCAAGTGTTTTCTCATACATCATCCACTATGAGGGTTTCAAAGACTGTGTGTGTGTGTGTGTGCGCGTGTACCGGTGGTTCGGTTCTGTTTCCGAATAAACTGATGATTCCAATTTGTCTCTACGGGTTTCAATTCCTTGGTGGGATCTGGGTGTGTGCCACGGGTGCTGTAAAACGTGACTTTCTGTGGGCACGAGCTTTCCGAGTGTCGTGTACTGAAGCCGTGACTGCTCGGGTCGCCGGGTTCCAGCTTCCTTCTGTAAGCCGGCAGCTCTAGAGTCTCGGTCTGGAAGCAGAAGGCAGGCCGGCAGACTCGTCTTGGCTCGCTGAGAGGGTCCTGGGAAGGGATTGCCGAGCCCCGGGAAGGACGAACGGTGCCACGGCCCTCCTGCCAGTCTTGAGGAGGCGAGGCCCGTGTCTCCCGGGTCTCCGCATCCCCGCAGTTGAGAGGACACACGGCCCTCCCTGGCATCACGGGAGGAAGAATCCAGTGACTCACCTGGGCTGGGTCCTCTGGGACCCGACTGTGCTGAGAAGACCACAGGAGAGGAAAACGGACACGGACGGACGGACTCTGGTGTCCAGCCCGCCCTCCTCAGCTCTCCCAGGACAGGGCCTGGCTCTTAGCCTCCCTCCCACAGCACTCCACCGGGGGACCCCCGAGGCAGGAAGCGTCCACAGTCCCCTTCTGCTCATTCTCTTTGGGGCCCTGCTCCTCTCCGGGGAGTGGAGCCCACGGATCTGCCTTTTCCCATTCCGAGTGGACCGTTCCACAGCACGCGTGGCCCGAGAAAACTCGGTCTGAGGCCAACTGGAGGATGGAGGATGGAGGCTCACGGAGGTGGGCGCGTGTTCAAGTTCAGCGCCTCTCCGAGACTTTCAGAGGGGCAGAGCCACGCCAGACATCCGGAGAGGCCATCGTGGAAGAGTGGGGGGCGGAGAGGGAGGCAGAGCGCCCATCGTCATGCTGACCCCGCGGCCTCCTCAGGGAGTTGAGCGAGGCGGGATCAAGGATGTCCTCCCGGGCTCTGCAGTCACGGGGAGCCCAGAGGCCCAGGGAGCCATGCTCGCCTCCTTCTCCCCGCCCTTCTTCCCGGAGCCGGCGGTGGGATATTTAGGGAGGGCCGGGCACATCCCGAGGGTTTCTGCCACGGCCCGTGAGGCCAACTGTGGCCGCTGCTTTCTGGGTTCTCCTGCGGATGCTGACAGGGCCGCGCCAGAGGCCAAGGCCATCTTCCAGCCTCCAGTTCCCTGTCCCGCTGCCTTCCCCTATTTGCTGCCTAGAGCGATCCCTTCCCCACCAGAGAGCAGCACGGCCGGGTTAGGACAGCGGGCTGCAGTCCTTCGTGAAACAGACCCCCTCAGAGAGTCTGCTCAAAGAGCTCGCTAGCTCTCCTAGGAGCCCCCGGTGAGCCAGTCTGCAGAATAAGGCCTTCCCCTTGCCCTCAGGGGGCGACTCAGGCCGTCCTGGGAGCACGGAGCATCGCCGGAGGCAGGCGGGCCCACGTCGGTCTGCCCGGGAGGGACGCCGTGTTCCACAGCAGACAGGCAGGCAGGCACACAGCTCTCTCCTCGGGGAACCTCACAGCGACACCACGGCTGCGGACGGCGCGGCTAGGCTGAGCCAACAGCTTGGGCCGGCTCCCGCCAGGCCAGGCCATCACTCTCCTCCTGGCTCTGCGGCTGGGAGAGTCCAGGCCTGCCCGCAGTGGCCGGTCCCTGGGACTGGAAACCTGCGGCGCAGGGAGGCCCCGAGGCTGCTGAGACCACCGGGGAGACAGACCCTCCTCCAGACCCTCTTCCGTCCGATGGCTGAAAGGGAGGAACGCCTAGGGGTTCCGGCAGAGGAACCCGAAGGCCCTTAGGTGCGGAACACCAGGGCCATCCCCGTCCTCTGAGAGGGGACCCGTTGGATCTCCAGCCTGGTCCTCATCAGTGACTCCTGCTCGGCCGGGACGTGGGGGTTTGGGGGGGGGGTGGAAGGGCACTTTACGGCCCCAACCCCTCCCCGCCCCCCAACCTATCCTGCTCTGGTTTCTTTTACCATGTCTGTGCCCCGTCAGCCTGGGGGATGCAGCAGGTCGACCCCATCCCGGGACACGCGTCTCCCACGTCCTCTGGATTCAAGGGTTGGTGGAGGGAGGGGAGACCATGGGGGACGGACAGACGCCGGCCGCCCGCCCTGAGCGAAAAGAAGGGAAAAGGAGGCCCTGGAGGAGCTGCTGGGGAAACTCCCGTCCCCGCGCTGAGTGTTGGTTTGGGCTGCTTCACCGCCGACTCCCGTGGGCGTCGGCAGGCCACAGGGTCTGAGAGGGCCCACCGCGGACGAGAGGAGCCGGAAGGTGAACACTTTGAGACCGGGGCCCTGCGCGGAAGCGCTGGGAGGCTGAGGCTGAGGACAGCTGTCTGGAACCCGCACTCTGCTGGAGTGCGGCTCAGGCCCCGGAAGACAGGGCCCCGCCCACCAGGCGAGCCACCCTCCCCCGCCCCCCCCCCCCGCTTGAGGCTGAGGCGGGGCCAGCGGGGCAGCACTGTTCCCCCGAGGGCCAAGACCCCCGCGTGTCCCCTCCCTGGGACCCTCTTCGTCTCTGGGCCCAGCTCGGTGCTGCCTTCCCCGGGCCATCTTCCTCCTTGGCCGCGGCCGACCCCCATTCCCCACCCCCCACCCCCGATGGGGAGCCGGAAAGCCACCGCGCCCCAAACACACGGAGATTCGAACCGAAAGGAAACACAACTAGAGGGACGCTCCGGCTCTCTGGCCTTCGGAGTCTTTCCAGATCCCCCAAAATGTGTCCTCCGGCCACCAGATTCCGTCTGGACCAAGGTTCCAGGCCGCCATCGGCCGAATCCGCCCAGCGCTGCGGCGACCAGGCCCGCGGTCCCGCGGTCGCGCAGTCTGCGGGGTGGCGCGCGGACTGGGAGATCCTGCGCGCGCCCCACCACCGGGCCTGCCTGCTCTGGCGGCCGGCCGGCGCCCTCTGCTGCTGCTGCTGCTGAAGGGCTCGCTGGCTGGCTCGCTGGCTCGAGGACTCACTCGGATTCTCTTCTCGGGAGCCCAGAGTGAACTATTAAAGCTAAGCTGCCGCCGCCGCCGCCGGGCACGATGCCCGGACAGCCCTTCTGTACGCGCGCGACCCCTGCTGGCCGAGGACGGAATAACCACGCTCTGCGATGCTGCCGCTGCCGCCGCAGACTCTGCTCCTGGTGGGAGGGGCGCTGCTGCTGGGCCGAAGCACCGCCTGCTCCCTCGACTGGGGAGCGTCCGGGAGCCTGAGCCTGCCTGAGCGCGGGGAAAGCCTGCGCTTCTTAGGACAGCTGAAGAGCGTGCCGGCTCACCGGTGCCTGCGGGACAGAACCCATTTCCGATGTCCCTGGAAGAAAGGAGCTGGCGCCCGGGAGGAGTGGCAGGAAGCCACCTGTTGCTACCCCCGAGGTGCTCAGGCAGGTCCTCCACCTCTTCGGCTCAGAGGACAGCAGAGACGCCTGGCCAGAGAAGGCTCTTGAGCAGCTACTCACTAATGTGCTCAGTGACCTGCAAGACACTCAACGGGCGCCGGCGCAGCAGCAGGGCCCGTCCTGTCCGCCACCTCTTGCCATGGCCATCCGCGAGTACTTCCGAAGAATCTCCCACTACCTGAAGGACAAGGGATACGGAACTTGCTCGTGGGAGATCGTCAGGGCAGAAATGCAAGCGGCCCTTTCCGGGTTCGCGGGGCCGGCCGAAAGGAGCCCCGAGAAGAGAAGAGGAGAGAAGAGAAGAGAAGAGAAGAGAAGAGAAGAGAAGAGAAGAGAAGAGAAGAGAAGAGAAGAGAAGAGAAGAGAAGAGAAGAGAAGAGAAGAGAAGAGAAGAGAAGAGAAGAGAAGAGAAGAGAAGAGAAGAGAAGAGAAGAGAAGAGAAGAGGCTCCCTGGAGGGATCTCCACTGAGATGACAGCGGACTCCCTGCCTGCCTCGACTCCCAGCCCAGGCGCAGATCCCGATACTGCACTAGACGATAAGAAGAGCTTCAAATCGGAGGAGGAGGAGGAGGAGGAGGAGGAGGAGGAGGAGGAGGAGGAGCAGGAGGAGAAAAAGAAGCATCAATTCGTCTCTTAATTTATTTTTTTCAAGTGTTTTCTCATACATCATCCACTATGAGGGTTTCAAAGACTGTGTGTGTGTGTGTGTGCGCGTGTAGCGGTGGTTCGGTTCTGTTTCCGAATAAACTGATGATTCCAATTTGTCTCTACGGGTTTCAATTCCTTGGTGGGATCTGGGTGTGTGCCACGGGTGCTGTAAAACGTGACTTTCTGTGGGCACGAGCTTTCCGAGTGTCGTGTACTGAAGCCGTGACTGCTCGGGTCGCCGGGTTCCAGCTTCCTTCTGTAAGCCGGCAGCTCTAGAGTCTCGGTCTGGAAGCAGAAGGCAGGCCGGCAGACTCGTCTTGGCTCGCTGAGAGGGTCCTGGGAAGGGATTGCCGAGCCCCGGGAAGGACGAACGGTGCCACGGCCCTCCTGCCAGTCTTGAGGAGGCGAGGCCCGTGTCTCCCGGGTCTCCGCATCCCCGCAGTTGAGAGGACACACGGCCCTCCCTGGCATCACGGGAGGAAGAATCCAGTGACTCACCTGGGCTGGGTCCTCTGGGACCCGACTGTGCTGAGAAGACCACAGGAGAGGAAAACGGACACGGACGGACGGACTCTGGTGTCCAGCCCGCCCTCCTCAGCTCTCCCAGGACAGGGCCTGGCTCTTAGCCTCCCTCCCACAGCACTCCACCGGGGGACCCCCGAGGCAGGAAGCGTCCACAGTCCCCTTCTGCTCATTCTCTTTGGGGCCCTGCTCCTCTCCGGGGAGTGGAGCCCACGGATCTGCCTTTTCCCATTCCGAGTGGACCGTTCCACAGCACGCGTGGCCCGAGAAAACTCGGTCTGAGGCCAACTGGAGGATGGAGGATGGAGGCTCACGGAGGTGGGCGCGTGTTCAAGTTCAGCGCCTCTCCGAGACTTTCAGAGGGGCAGAGCCACGCCAGACATCCGGAGAGGCCATCGTGGAAGAGTGGGGGGCGGAGAGGGAGGCAGAGCGCCCATCGTCATGCTGACCCCGCGGCCTCCTCAGGGAGTTGAGCGAGGCGGGATCAAGGATGTCCTCCCGGGCTCTGCAGTCACGGGGGAGCCCAGAGGCCCAGGGAGCCATGCTCGCCTCCTTCTCCCCGCCCTTCTTCCCGGAGCCGGCGGTGGATATTTAGGGAGGGCCGGGCACATCCCGAGGGTTTCTGCCACGGCCCGTGAGGCCAACTGTGGCCGCTGCTTTCTGGGTTCTCCTGCGGATGCTGACAGGGCCGCGCCAGAGGCCAAGGCCATCTTCCAGCCTCCAGTTCCCTGTCCCGCTGCCTTCCCCTATTTGCTGCCTAGAGCGATCCCTTCCCCACCAGAGAGCAGCACGGCCGGGTTAGGACAGCGGGCTGCAGTCCTTCGTGAAACAGACCCCCTCAGAGAGTCTGCTCAAAGAGCTCGCTAGCTCTCCTAGGAGCCCCCGGTGAGCCAGTCTGCAGAATAAGGCCTTCCCCTTGCCCTCAGGGGGCGACTCAGGCCGTCCTGGGAGCACGGAGCATCGCCGGAGGCAGGCGGGCCCACGTCGGTCTGCCCGGGAGGGACGCCGTGTTCACAGCAGACAGGCAGGCAGGCACACAGCTCTCTCCTCGGGGAACCTCACAGCGACACCACGGCTGCGGACGGCGCGGCTAGGCTGAGCCAACAGCTTGGGCCGGCTCCCGCCAGGCCAGGCCATCACTCTCCTCCTGGCTCTGCGGCTGGGAGAGTCCAGGCCTGCCCGCAGTGGCCGGTCCCTGGGACTGGAAACCTGCGGCGCAGGGAGGCCCCGAGGCTGCTGAGACCACCGGGGAGACAGACCCTCCTCCAGACCCTCTTCCGTCCGATGGCTGAAAGGGAGGAACGCCTAGGGGTTCCGGCAGAGGAACCCGAAGGCCCTTAGGTGCGGAACACCAGGGCCATCCCCGTCCTCTGAGAGGGGACCCGTTGGATCTCCAGCCTGGTCCTCATCAGTGACTCCTGCTCGGCCGGGACGTGGGGGTTTGGGGGGGGGTGGAAGGGCACTTTACGGCCCCAACCCCTCCCCGCCCCCCAACCTATCCTGCTCTGGTTTCTTTTACCATGTCTGTGCCCCGTCAGCCTGGGGGATGCAGCAGGTCGACCCCATCCCGGGACACGCGTCTCCCACGTCCTCTGGATTCAAGGGTTGGTGGAGGGAGGGGAGACCATGGGGGACGGACAGACGCCGGCCGCCCGCCCTGAGCGAAAAGAAGGGAAAAGGAGGCCCTGGAGGAGCTGCTGGGGAAACTCCCGTCCCCGCGCTGAGTGTTGGTTTGGGCTGCTTCACCGCCGACTCCCGTGGGCGTCGGCAGGCCACAGGGTCTGAGAGGGCCCACCGCGGACGAGAGGAGCCGGAAGGTGAACACTTTGAGACCGGGGCCCTGCGCGGAAGCGCTGGGAGGCTGAGGCTGAGGACAGCTGTCTGGAACCCGCACTCTGCTGGAGTGCGGCTCAGGCCCCGGAAGACAGGGCCCCGCCCACCAGGCGAGCCACCCTCCCCCGCCCCCCCCCCCCGCTTGAGGCTGAGGCGGGGCCAGCGGGGGCAGCACTGTTCCCCCGAGGGCCAAGACCCCCGCGTGTCCCCTCCCTGGACCCTCTTCGTCTCTGGGCCCAGCTCGGTGCTGCCTTCCCCGGGCCATCTTCCTCCTTGGCCGCGGCCGACCCCCATTCCCCACCCCCCACCCCCGATGGGGAGCCGGAAAGCCACCGCGCCCCAAACACACGGAGATTCGAACCGAAAGGAAACACAACTAGAGGGACGCTCCGGCTCTCTGGCCTTCGGAGTCTTTCCAGATCCCCCAAAATGTGTCCTCCGGCCACCAGATTCCGTCTGGACCAAGGTTCCAGGCCGCCATCGGCCGAATCCGCCCAGCGCTGCGGCGACCAGGCCCGCGGTCCCGCGGTCGCGCAGTCTGCGGGGTGGCGCGCGGACTGGGAGATCCTGCGCGCGCCCCACCACCGGGCCTGCCTGCTCTGGCGGCCGGCCGGCGCCCTCTGCTGCTGCTGCTGCTGAAGGGCTCGCTGGCTGGCTCGCTGGCTCGAGGACTCACTCGGATTCTCTTCTCGGGAGCCCAGAGTGAACTATTAAAGCTAAGCTGCCGCCGCCGCCGCCGGGCACGATGCCCGGACAGCCCTTCTGTACGCGCGCGACCCCTGCTGGCCGAGGACGGAATAACCACGCTCTGCGATGCTGCCGCTGCCGCCGCAGACTCTGCTCCTGGTGGGAGGGGCGCTGCTGCTGGGCCGAAGCACCGCCTGCTCCCTCGACTGGGGAGCGTCCGGGAGCCTGAGCCTGCCTGAGCGCGGGGAAAGCCTGCGCTTCTTAGGACAGCTGAAGAGCGTGCCGGCTCACCGGTGCCTGCGGGACAGAACCCATTTCCGATGTCCCTGGAAGAAAGGAGCTGGCGCCCGGGAGGAGTGGCAGGAAGCCACCTGTTGCTACCCCGAGGTGCTCAGGCAGGTCCTCCACCTCTTCGGCTCAGAGGACAGCAGAGACGCCTGGCCAGAGAAGGCTCTTGAGCAGCTACTCACTAATGTGCTCAGTGACCTGCAAGACACTCAACGGGCGCCGGCGCAGCAGCAGGGCCCGTCCTGTCCGCCACCTCTTGCCATGGCCATCCGCGAGTACTTCCGAAGAATCTCCCACTACCTGAAGGACAAGGGATACGGAACTTGCTCGTGGGAGATCGTCAGGGCAGAAATGCAAGCGGCCCTTTCCGGGTTCGCGGGGCCCGGCCGAAAGGAGCCCCGAGAAGAGAAGAGAAGAGAAGAGAAGAGAAGAGAAGAAGAGAAGAGAAGAGAAGAGAAGAGAAGAGAAGAGAAGAGAAGAGAAGAGAAGAGAAGAGAAGAGAAGAGAAGAGAAGAGAAGAGGCTCCCTGGAGGGATCTCCACTGAGATGACAGCGGACTCCCTGCCTGCCTCGACTCCCAGCCCAGGCGCAGATCCCGATACTGCACTAGACGATAAGAAGAGCTTCAAATCGGAGGAGGAGGAGGAGGAGGAGGAGGAGGAGGAGGAGGAGGAGCAGGAGGAGAAAAAGAAGCATCAATTCGTCTCTTAATTTATTTTTTTCAAGTGTTTTCTCATACATCATCCACTATGAGGGTTTCAAAGACTGTGTGTGTGTGTGTGTGCGCGTGTACCGGTGGTTCGGTTCTGTTTCCGAATAAACTGATGATTCCAATTTGTCTCTACGGGTTTCAATTCCTTGGTGGGATCTGGGTGTGTGCCACGGGTGCTGTAAAACGTGACTTTCTGTGGGCACGAGCTTTCCGAGTGTCGTGTACTGAAGCCGTGACTGCTCGGGTCGCCGGGTTCCAGCTTCCTTCTGTAAGCCGGCAGCTCTAGAGTCTCGGTCTGGAAGCAGAAGGCAGGCCGGCAGACTCGTCTTGGCTCGCTGAGAGGGTCCTGGGAAGGGATTGCCGAGCCCCGGGAAGGACGAACGGTGCCACGGCCCTCCTGCCAGTCTTGAGGAGGCGAGGCCCGTGTCTCCCGGGTCTCCGCATCCCCGCAGTTGAGAGGACACACGGCCCTCCCTGGCATCACGGGAGGAAGAATCCAGTGACTCACCTGGGCTGGGTCCTCTGGGACCCGACTGTGCTGAGAAGACCACAGGAGAGGAAAACGGACACGGACGGACGGACTCTGGTGTCCAGCCCGCCCTCCTCAGCTCTCCCAGGACAGGGCCTGGCTCTTAGCCTCCCTCCCACAGCACTCCACCGGGGGACCCCCGAGGCAGGAAGCGTCCACAGTCCCCTTCTGCTCATTCTCTTTGGGGCCCTGCTCCTCTCCGGGGAGTGGAGCCCACGGATCTGCCTTTTCCCATTCCGAGTGGACCGTTCCACAGCACGCGTGGCCCGAGAAAACTCGGTC